>NC_139389.1:0-10000 GCF_054392235.1 Sus scrofa | reverse complement strand
AGGGTTAGGGTTAGGGTTAGGGTTAGGGTTAGGGTTAGGGTTAGGGTTAGTTAGGGTTAGGGTTAGGGTTAGGGTTAGGGTTAGGGTTAGGGTTAGGGTTAGGGTTAGGGTTAGGGTTAGGGTTAGGGTTAGGGTTAGGGTTAGGGTTAGGGTTAGGGTTAGGGTTAGGGTTAGGGTTAGGGTTAGGGTTAGGGTTAGGGTTAGGGTTAGGGTTAGGGTTAGGGTTAGGGTTAGGGTTAGGGTTAGGGTTAGGGTTAGGGTTAGGGTTAGGGTTAGGGTTAGGGTTAGGGTTAGGGTTAGGGTTAGGGTTAGGGTTAGGGTTAGGGTTAGGGTTAGGGTTAGGGTTAGGGTTAGGGTTAGGGTTAGGGTTAGGGTTAGGGTTAGGGTTAGGGTTAGGGTTAGGGTTAGGGTTAGGGTTAGGGTTAGGGTTAGGGTTAGGGTTAGGGTTAGGGTTAGGGTTAGGGTTAGGGTTAGGGTTAGGGTTAGGGTTAGGGTTAGGGTTAGGGTTAGGGTTAGGGTTAGGGTTAGGGTTAGGGTTAGGGTTAGGGTTAGGGTTAGGGTTAGGGTTAGGGTTAGGGTTAGGGTTAGGGTTAGGGTTAGGGTTAGGGTTAGGGTTAGGGTTAGGGTTAGGGTTAGGGTTAGGGTTAGGGTTAGGGTTAGGGTTAGGGTTAGGGTTAGGGTTAGGGTTAGGGTTAGGGTTAGTTAGGGTTAGGGTTAGGGTTAGGGTTAGGGTTAGGGTTAGGGTTAGGGTTAGGGTTAGGGTTAGGGTTAGGGTTAGGGTTAGGGTTAGGGTTAGGGTTAGGGTTAGGGTTAGGGTTAGGGTTAGGGTTAGGGTTAGGGTTAGGGTTAGGGTTAGGGTTAGGGTTAGGGTTAGGGTTAGGGTTAGGGTTAGGGTTAGGGTTAGGGTTAGGGTTAGGGTTAGGGTTAGGGTTAGGGTTAGGGTTAGGGTTAGGGTTAGGGTTAGGGTTAGGGTTAGGGTTAGGGTTAGGGTTAGGGTTAGGGTTAGGGTTAGGGTTAGGGTTAGGGTTAGGGTTAGGGTTAGGGTTAGGGTTAGGGTTAGGGTTAGGGTTAGGGTTAGGGTTAGGGTTAGGGTTAGGGTTAGGGTTAGGGTTAGGGTTAGGGTTAGGGTTAGGGTTAGGGTTAGGGTTAGGGTTAGGGTTAGGGTTAGGGTTAGGGTTAGGGTTAGGGTTAGGGTTAGGGTTAGGGTTAGGGTTAGGGTTAGGGTTAGGGTTAGGGTTAGGGTTAGGGTTAGGGTTAGGGTTAGGGTTAGGGTTAGGGTTAGGGTTAGGGTTAGGGTTAGGGTTAGGGTTAGGGTTAGGGTTAGGGTTAGGGTTAGGGTTAGGGTTAGGGTTAGGGTTAGGGTTAGGGTTAGGGTTAGGGTTAGGGTTAGGGTTAGGGTTAGGGTTAGGGTTAGGGTTAGGGTTAGGGTTAGGGTTAGGGTTAGGGTTAGGGTTAGGGTTAGGGTTAGGGTTAGGGTTAGGGTTAGGGTTAGGGTTAGGGTTAGGGTTAGGGTTAGGGTTAGGGTTAGGGTTAGGGTTAGGGTTAGGGTTAGGGTTAGGGTTAGGGTTAGGGTTAGGGTTAGGGTTAGGGTTAGGGTTAGGGTTAGGGTTAGGGTTAGGGTTAGGGTTAGGGTTAGGGTTAGGGTTAGGGTTAGGGTTAGGGTTAGGGTTAGGGTTAGGGTTAGGGTTAGGGTTAGGGTTAGGGTTAGGGTTAGGGTTAGGGTTAGGGTTAGGGTTAGGGTTAGGGTTAGGGTTAGGGTTAGGGTTAGGGTTAGGGTTAGGGTTAGGGTTAGGGTTAGGGTTAGGGTTAGGGTTAGGGTTAGGGTTAGGGTTAGGGTTAGGGTTAGGGTTAGGGTTAGGGTTAGGGTTAGGGTTAGGGTTAGGGTTAGGGTTAGGGTTAGGGTTAGGGTTAGGGTTAGGGTTAGGGTTAGGGTTAGGGTTAGGGTTAGGGTTAGGGTTAGGGTTAGGGTTAGGGTTAGGGTTAGGGTTAGGGTTAGGGTTAGGGTTAGGGTTAGGGTTAGGGTTAGGGTTAGGGTTAGGGTTAGGGTTAGGGTTAGGGTTAGGGTTAGGGTTAGGGTTAGGGTTAGGGTTAGGGTTAGGGTTAGGGTTAGGGTTGGTTAGGGTTAGGGTTAGGGTTAGGGTTAGGGTTAGGGTTAGGGTTAGGGTTAGGGTTAGGGTTAGGGTTAGGGTTAGGGTTAGGGTTAGGGTTAGGGTTAGGGTTAGGGTTAGGGTTAGGGTTAGGGTTAGGGTTAGGGTTAGGGTTAGGGTTAGGGTTAGGGTTAGGGTTAGGGTTAGGGTTAGGGTTAGGGTTAGGGTTAGGGTTAGGGTTAGGGTTAGGGTTAGGGTTAGGGTTAGGGTTAGGGTTAGGGTTAGGGTTAGGGTTAGGGTTAGGGTTAGGGTTAGGGTTAGGGTTAGGGTTAGGGTTAGGGTTAGGGTTAGGGTTAGGGTTAGGGTTAGGGTTAGGGTTAGGGTTAGGGTTAGGGTTAGGGTTAGGGTTAGGGTTAGGGTTAGGGTTAGGGTTAGGGTTAGGGTTAGGGTTAGGGTTAGGGTTAGGGTTAGGGTTAGGGTTAGGGTTAGGGTTAGGGTTAGGGTTAGGGTTAGGGTTAGGGTTAGGGTTAGGGTTAGGGTTAGGGTTAGGGTTAGGGTTAGGGTTAGGGTTAGGGTTAGGGTTAGGGTTAGGGTTAGGGTTAGGGTTAGGGTTAGGGTTAGGGTTAGGGTTAGGGTTAGGGTTAGGGTTAGGGTTAGGGTTAGGGTTAGGGTTAGGGTTAGGGTTAGGGTTAGGGTTAGGGTTAGGGTTAGGGTTAGGGTTAGGGTTAGGGTTAGGGTTAGGGTTAGGGTTAGGGTTAGGGTTAGGGTTAGGGTTAGGGTTAGGTTAGGGTTAGGGTTAGGGTTAGGGTTAGGGTTAGGGTTAGGGTTAGGGTTAGGGTTAGGGTTAGGGTTAGGGTTAGGGTTAGGGTTAGGGTTAGGGTTAGGGTTAGGGTTAGGGTTAGGGTTAGGGTTAGGGTTAGGGTTAGGGTTAGGGTTAGGGTTAGGGTTAGGGTTAGGGTTAGGGTTAGGGTTAGGGTTAGGGTTAGGGTTAGGGTTAGGGTTAGGGTTAGGGTTAGGGTTAGGGTTAGGGTTAGGGTTAGGGTTAGGGTTAGGGTTAGGGTTAGGGTTAGGGTTAGGGTTAGGGTTAGGGTTAGGGTTAGGGTTAGGGTTAGGGTTAGGGTTAGGGTTAGGGTTAGGGTTAGGGTTAGGGTTAGGGTTAGGGTTAGGGTTAGGGTTGGTTAGGGTTAGGGTTAGGGTTAGGGTTAGGGTTAGGGTTAGGGTTAGGGTTAGGGTTAGGGTTAGGGTTAGGGTTAGGGTTAGGGTTAGGGTTAGGGTTAGGGTTAGGGTTAGGGTTAGGGTTAGGGTTAGGGTTAGGGTTAGGGTTAGGGTTAGGGTTAGGGTTAGGGTTAGGGTTAGGGTTAGGGTTAGGGTTAGGGTTAGGGTTAGGGTTAGGGTTAGGGTTAGGGTTAGGGTTAGGGTTAGGGTTAGGGTTAGGGTTAGGGTTAGGGTTAGGGTTAGGGTTAGGGTTAGGGTTAGGGTTAGGGTTAGGGTTAGTTAGGGTTAGGGTTAGGGTTAGGGTTAGGGTTAGGGTTAGGGTTAGGGTTAGGGTTAGGGTTAGGGTTAGGGTTAGGGTTAGGGTTAGGGTTAGGGTTAGGGTTAGGGTTAGGGTTAGGGTTAGGGTTAGGGTTAGGGTTAGGGTTAGGGTTAGGGTTAGGGTTAGGGTTAGGGTTAGGGTTAGGGTTAGGGTTAGGGTTAGGGTTAGGGTTAGGGTTAGGGTTAGGGTTAGGGTTAGGGTTAGGGTTAGGGTTAGGGTTAGGGTTAGGGTTAGGGTTAGGGTTAGGGTTAGGGTTAGGGTTAGGGTTAGGGTTAGGGTTAGGGTTAGGGTTAGGGTTAGGGTTAGGGTTAGGGTTAGGGTTAGGGTTAGGGTTAGGGTTAGGGTTAGGGTTAGGGTTAGGGTTAGGGTTAGGGTTAGGGTTAGGGTTAGGGTTAGGGTTAGGGTTAGGGTTAGGGTTAGGGTTAGGGTTAGGGTTAGGGTTAGGGTTAGGGTTAGGGTTAGGGTTAGGGTTAGGGTTAGGGTTAGGGTTAGGGTTAGGGTTAGGGTTAGGGTTAGGGTTAGGGTTAGGGTTAGGGTTAGGGTTAGGGTTAGGGTTAGGGTTAGGGTTAGGGTTAGGGTTAGGGTTAGGGTTAGGGTTAGGGTTAGGGTTAGGGTTAGGGTTAGGGTTAGGGTTAGGGTTAGGGTTAGGGTTAGGGTTAGGGTTAGGGTTAGGGTTAGGGTTAGGGTTAGGGTTAGGGTTAGGGTTAGGGTTAGGGTTAGGGTTAGGGTTAGGGTTAGGGTTAGGGTTAGGGTTAGGGTTAGGGTTAGGGTTAGGGTTAGGGTTAGGGTTAGGGTTAGGGTTAGGGTTAGGGTTAGGGTTAGGGTTAGGGTTAGGGTTAGGGTTAGGGTTAGGGTTAGGGTTAGGGTTAGGGTTAGGGTTAGGGTTAGGGTTAGGGTTAGGGTTAGGGTTAGGGTTAGGGTTAGGGTTAGGGTTAGGGTTAGGGTTAGGGTTAGGGTTAGGGTTAGGGTTAGGGTTAGGGTTAGGGTTAGGGTTAGGGTTAGGGTTAGGGTTAGGGTTAGGGTTAGGGTTAGGGTTAGGGTTAGGGTTAGGGTTAGGGTTAGGGTTAGGGTTAGGGTTAGGGTTAGGGTTAGGGTTAGGGTTAGGGTTAGGGTTAGGGTTAGGGTTAGGGTTAGGGTTAGGGTTAGGGTTAGGGGTGGGTTAGGGTTAGGGTTAGGGTTAGGGTTAGGGTTAGGGTTAGGGTTAGGGTTAGGGTTAGGGTTAGGGTTAGGGTTAGGGTTAGGGTTAGGGTTAGGGTTAGGGTTAGGGTTAGGGTTAGGGTTAGGGTTAGGGTTAGGGTTAGGGTTAGGGTTAGGGTTAGGGTTAGGGTTAGGGTTAGGGTTAGGGTTAGGGTTAGGGTTAGGGTTAGGGTTAGGGTTAGGGTTAGGGTTAGGGTTAGGGTTAGGGTTAGGGTTAGGGTTAGGGTTAGGGTTAGGGTTAGGGTTAGGGTTAGGGTTAGGGTTAGGGTTAGGGTTAGGGTTAGGGTTAGGGTTAGGGTTAGGGTTAGGGTTAGGGTTAGGGTTAGGGTTAGGGTTAGGGTTAGGGTTAGGGTTAGGGTTAGGGTTAGGGTTAGGGTTAGGGTTAGGGTTAGGGTTAGGGTTAGGGTTAGGGTTAGGGTTAGGGTTAGGGTTAGGGTTAGGGTTAGGGTTAGGGTTAGGGTTAGGGTTAGGGTTAGGGTTAGGGTTAGGGTTAGGGTTAGGGTTAGGGTTAGGGTTAGGGTTAGGGTTAGGGTTAGGGTTAGGGTTAGGGTTAGGGTTAGGGTTAGGGTTAGGGTTAGGGTTAGGGTTAGGGTTAGGGTTAGGGTTAGGGTTAGGGTTAGGGTTAGGGTTAGGGTTAGGGTTAGGGTTAGGGTTAGGGTTAGGGTTAGGGTTAGGGTTAGGGTTAGGGTTAGGGTTAGGGTTAGGGTTAGGGTTAGGGTTAGGGTTAGGGTTAGGGTTAGGGTTAGGGTTAGGGTTAGGGTTAGGGTTAGGGTTAGGGTTAGGGTTAGGGTTAGGGTTAGGGTTAGGGTTAGGGTTAGGGTTAGGGTTAGGGTTAGGGTTAGGGTTAGGGTTAGGGTTAGGGTTAGGGTTAGGGTTAGGGTTAGGGTTAGGGTTAGGGTTAGGGTTAGGGTTAGGGTTAGGGTTAGGGTTAGGGTTAGGGTTAGGGTTAGGGTTAGGGTTAGGGTTAGGGTTAGGGTTAGGGTTAGGGTTAGGGTTAGGGTTAGGGTTAGGGTTAGGGTTAGGGTTAGGGTTAGGGTTAGGGTTAGGGTTAGGGTTAGGGTTAGGGTTAGGGTTAGGGTTAGGGTTAGGGTTAGGGTTAGGGTTAGGGTTAGGGTTAGGGTTAGGGTTAGGGTTAGGGTTAGGGTTAGGGTTAGGGTTAGGGTTAGGGTTAGGGTTAGGGTTAGGGTTAGGGTTAGGGTTAGGGTTAGGGTTAGGGTTAGGGTTAGGGTTAGGGTTAGGGTTAGGGTTAGGGTTAGGGTTAGGGTTAGGGTTAGGGTTAGGGTTAGGGTTAGGGTTAGGGTTAGGGTTAGGGTTAGGGTTAGGGTTAGGGTTAGGGTTAGGGTTAGGGTTAGTTAGGGTTAGGGTTAGGGTTAGGGTTAGGGTTAGGGTTAGGGTTAGGGTTAGGGTTAGGGTTTAGGGTTAGGGTTAGGGTTAGGGTTAGGGTTAGGGTTAGGGTTAGGGTTAGGGTTAGGGTTAGGGTTAGGGTTAGGGTTAGGGTTAGGGTTAGGGTTAGGGTTAGGGTTAGGGTTAGGGTTAGGGTTAGGGTTAGGGTTAGGGTTAGGGTTAGGGTTAGGGTTAGGGTTAGGGTTAGGGTTAGGGTTAGGGTTAGGGTTAGGGTTAGGGTTAGGGTTAGGGTTAGGGTTAGGGTTAGGGTTAGGGTTAGGGTTAGGGTTAGGGTTAGGGTTAGGGTTAGGGTTAGGGTTAGGGTTAGGGTTGGGTTAGGGTTAGGGTTAGGGTTAGGGTTAGGGTTAGGGTTAGGGTTAGGGTTAGGGTTAGGGTTAGGGTTAGGGTTAGGGTTAGGGTTAGGGTTAGGGTTAGGGTTAGGGTTAGGGTTAGGGTTAGGGTTAGGGTTAGGGTTAGGGTTAGGGTTAGGGTTAGGGTTAGGGTTAGGGTTAGGGTTAGGGTTAGGGTTAGGGTTAGGGTTAGGGTTAGGGTTAGGGTTAGGGTTAGGGTTAGGGTTAGGGTTAGGGTTAGGGTTAGGGTTAGGGTTAGGGTTAGGGTTAGGGTTAGGGTTAGGGTTAGGGTTAGGGTTAGGGTTAGGGTTAGGGTTAGGGTTAGGGTTAGGGTTAGGGTTAGGGTTAGGGTTAGGGTTAGGGTTAGGGTTAGGGTTAGGGTTAGGGTTAGGGTTAGGGTTAGGGTTAGGGTTAGGGTTAGGGTTAGGGTTAGGGTTAGGGTTAGGGTTAGGGTTAGGGTTAGGGTTAGGGTTAGGGTTAGGGTTAGGGTTAGGGTTAGGGTTAGGGTTAGGGTTAGGGTTAGGGTTAGGGTTAGGGTTAGGGTTAGGGTTAGGGTTAGGGTTAGGGTTAGGGTTAGGGTTAGGGTTAGGGTTAGGGTTAGGGTTAGGGTTAGGGTTAGGGTTAGGGTTAGGGTTAGGGTTAGGGTTAGGGTTAGGGTTAGGGTTAGGGTTAGGGTTAGGGTTAGGGTTAGGGTTAGGGTTAGGGTTAGGGTTAGGGTTAGGGTTAGGGTTAGGGTTAGGGTTAGGGTTAGGGTTAGGGTTAGGGTTAGGGTTAGGGTTAGGGTTAGGGTTAGGGTTAGGGTTAGGGTTAGGGTTAGGGTTAGGGTTAGGGTTAGGGTTAGGGTTAGGGTTAGGGTTAGGGTTAGGGTTAGGGTTAGGGTTAGGGTTAGGGTTAGGGTTAGGGTTAGGGTTAGGGTTAGGGTTAGGGTTAGGGTTAGGGTTAGGGTTAGGGTTAGGGTTAGGGTTAGGGTTAGGGTTAGGGTTAGGGTTAGGGTTAGGGTTAGGGTTAGGGTTAGGGTTAGGGTTAGGGTTAGGGTTAGGGTTAGGGTTAGGGTTAGGGTTAGGGTTAGGGTTAGGGTTAGGGTTAGGGTTAGGGTTAGGGTTAGGGTTAGGGTTAGGGTTAGGGTTAGGGTTAGGGTTAGGGTTAGGGTTAGGGTTAGGGTTAGGGTTAGGGTTAGGGTTAGGGTTAGGGTTAGGGTTAGGGTTAGGGTTAGGGTTAGGGTTAGGGTTAGGGTTAGGGTTAGGGTTAGGGTTAGGGTTAGGGTTAGGGTTAGGGTTAGGGTTAGGGTTAGGGTTAGGGTTAGGGTTAGGGTTAGGGTTAGGGTTAGGGTTAGGGTTAGGGTTAGGGTTAGGGTTAGGGTTAGGGTTAGGGTTAGGGTTAGGGTTAGGGTTAGGGTTAGGGTTAGGGTTAGGGTTAGGGTTAGGGTTAGGGTTAGGGTTAGGGTTAGGGTTAGGGTTAGGGTTAGGGTTAGGGTTAGGGTTAGGGTTAGGGTTAGGGTTAGGGTTAGGGTTAGGGTTAGGGTTAGGGTTAGGGTTAGGGTTAGGGTTAGGGTTAGGGTTAGGGTTAGGGTTAGGGTTAGGGTTAGGGTTAGGGTTAGGGTTAGGGTTAGGGTTAGGGTTAGGGTTAGGGTTAGGGTTAGGGTTAGGGTTAGGGTTAGGGTTAGGGTTAGGGTTAGGGTTAGGGTTAGGGTTAGGGTTAGGGTTAGGGTTAGGGTTAGGGTTAGGGTTAGGGTTAGGGTTAGGGTTAGGGTTAGGGTTAGGGTTAGGGTTAGGGTTAGGGTTAGGGTTAGGGTTAGGGTTAGGGTTAGGGTTAGGGTTAGGGTTAGGGTTAGGGTTAGGGTTAGGGTTAGGGTTAGGGTTAGGGTTAGGGTTAGGGTTAGGGTTAGGGTTAGGGTTAGGGTTAGGGTTAGGGTTAGGGTTAGGGTTAGGGTTAGGGTTAGGGTTAGGGTTAGGGTTAGGGTTAGGGTTAGGGTTAGGGTTAGGGTTAGGGTTAGGGTTAGGGTTAGGGTTAGGGTTAGGGTTAGGGTTAGGGTTAGGGTTAGGGTTAGGGTTAGGGTTAGGGTTAGGGTTAGGGTTAGGGTTAGGGTTAGGGTTAGGGTTAGGGTTAGGGTTAGGGTTAGGGTTAGGGTTAGGGTTAGGGTTAGGGTTAGGGTTAGGGTTAGGGTTAGGGTTAGGGTTAGGGTTAGGGTTAGGGTTAGGGTTAGGGTTAGGGTTAGGGTTAGGGTTAGGGTTAGGGTTAGGGTTAGGGTTAGGGTTAGGGTTAGGGTTAGGGTTAGGGTTAGGGTTAGGGTTAGGGTTAGGGTTAGGGTTAGGGTTAGGGTTAGGGTTAGGGTTAGGGTTAGGGTTAGGGTTAGGGTTAGGGTTAGGGTTAGGGTTAGGGTTAGGGTTAGGGTTAGGGTTAGGGTTAGGGTTAGGGTTAGGGTTAGGGTTAGGGTTAGGGTTAGGGTTAGGGTTAGGGTTAGGGTTAGGGTTAGGGTTAGGGTTAGGGTTAGGGTTAGGGTTAGGGTTAGGGTTAGGGTTAGGGTTAGGGTTAGGGTTAGGGTTAGGGTTAGGGTTAGGGTTAGGGTTAGGGTTAGGGTTAGGGTTAGGGTTAGGGTTAGGGTTAGGGTTAGGGTTAGGGTTAGGGTTAGGGTTAGGGTTAGGGTTAGGGTTAGGGTTAGGGTTAGGGTTAGGGTTAGGGTTAGGGTTAGGGTTAGGGTTAGGGTTAGGGTTAGGGTTAGGGTTAGGGTTAGGGTTAGGGTTAGGGTTAGGGTTAGGGTTAGGGTTAGGGTTAGGGTTAGGGTTAGGGTTAGGGTTAGGGTTAGGGTTAGGGTTAGGGTTAGGGTTAGGGTTAGGGTTAGGGTTAGGGTTAGGGTTAGGGTTAGGGTTAGGGTTAGGGTTAGGGTTAGGGTTAGGGTTAGGGTTAGGGTTAGGGTTAGGGTTAGGGTTAGGGTTAGGGTTAGGGTTAGGGTTAGGGTTAGGGTTAGGGTTAGGGTTAGGGTTAGGGTTAGGGTTAGGGTTAGGGTTAGGGTTAGGGTTAGGGTTAGGGTTAGGGTTAGGGTTAGGGTTAGGGTTAGGGTTAGTTAGGGTTAGGGTTAGGGTTAGGGTTAGGGTTAGGGTTAGGGTTAGGGTTAGGGTTAGGGTTAGGGTTAGGGTTAGGGTTAGGGTTAGGGTTAGGGTTAGGGTTAGGGTTAGGGTTAGGGTTAGGGTTAGGGTTAGGGTTAGGGTTAGGGTTAGGGTTAGGGTTAGGGTTAGGGTTAGGGTTAGGGTTAGGGTTAGGGTTAGGGTTAGGGTTAGGGTTAGGGTTAGGGTTAGGGTTAGGGTTAGGGTTAGGGTTAGGGTTAGGGTTAGGGTTAGGGTTAGGGTTAGGGTTAGGGTTAGGGTTAGGGTTAGGGTTAGGGTTAGGGTTAGGGTTAGGGTTAGGGTTAGGGTTAGGGTTAGGGTTAGGGTTAGGGTTGAGCAATATAACAT